>NW_017264945.1:353971-355350 GCF_001329695.1 Rhodotorula graminis WP1
TTCGCTAGTGAGCTCAGTGCCGTTGGCGCTCAGGCTGTGCGAGCAGGTGATCGAGGGTCGTCGACAGCCTCGGAGGTCGTCGTCCTCATCGCCTCGATCTCTCTCTCTTGGACTTGTCACTCGCTGTCGGCTCTCTGCTCTCGAGCTTCGACCGCCAACCGCTCCACCTCGTCCCCGTGCATGCTGGTCCGTCCCCTCTCTCCCTTTCTCGAACCCCCCGCCCCCACCAGCTCACCGCCCCCCTTCGCCGTCCTTCCGTCATCGAGCAGCGCACCGCAACCGGCCTCACCTCCCACCTGCGCCCCTCGACCATCACCACCACCACCCGCACCATGGCCAGTACCAGCACGCCCAAGCCCCAACCGCTCGCCGCCGTCCACAACCACGAGACGTACCTCTCGCAGGGCATCCCCTCGGCCGCCTCGCTCGACCGGGACCCGCTCGCCCAGTTCTCGCGCTGGTTCAAGCTCGCACAGAGCCAGCCCGACAAGGTCCCCGAGCCCGAGGCCATGAGCATCTCGACCGTCGACCCGAACCGACCCGTACCCTCGACCCGCGTCGTCCTCCTCAAGCAGGTCGACGACCGCGGCTTTGTCTTCTACACCAACTATGCCTCGCGCAAGGGCCGCGAGCTGTTCCCCAACCACCAGGACTACGACGCCGACGCCGACACCCCGCCCGAGAGCGCCGAGGGCGCCTACGCCTCTCTCGCCTTTTACTGGCGCGCGCTGCACCTCAGCGTGCGCGTCGTCGGCCGCGCCGAGAAGCTCGACCGCGCGACGACCCAGGCCTACTTTGACTCGCGCCCGGTCGGGAGCCGCATCGGCGCGTGGGCGTCCGAGCAGAGCGGCGTCCTGCCGACCGGCACGCGCGACGAGCTTGAGCGCCGCGTGAGGGACGTCGAGCGGCGCTTTGGCGTCCCCGAGGGCACCGCGACGGGCTCGGCCGTCGTCGACGCTGGTCCGCCCGGGCCCGGTCCTGGCGGTGACGAGGGCAAGGACCTCGACAAGGACCCGCAGATCCCGGTCCCGCCGTTCTGGGGCGGCGTGCGCATCGTCCCGTTCGAGGTCGAGTTCTGGGCCGGGCGCGAGAGTCGCCTCCATGACCGGTACCGGTACACGCGGCGCGAGGGCGCCGACGAGGGCGAGCCGTGGACCGTCGAGCGCCTGTGCCCGTGAGCGAGCGAGCGAGCGCAGGAGGGCAGTTTGTTGCAATGACTGGGTCGTCCCTCGAGCAGGGCGCGGGAGCGTGCGAGTCGGTCGTCGACGCGGCGAGAACCTAGAGAGGAACTTGAGCGTCGGCGAAGCCAAGAGAGCCAAGTTCGCCCCGAGGTCCGAGGGGAGCGAGTGTGGAAAAGGTGCTCGGGCGGCTGGTCTGAC
>NW_017264945.1:356306-369355 GCF_001329695.1 Rhodotorula graminis WP1
TGACGCCGACCAACCCAGTCGCGGCCTCCTCGTCGTCGTCCCTGCGCGTGCCGCGCTCGGTCGAGCCGGGTCAGCGGCCCTGTCCTTGATCCTCACGACGCGCACGCCGAGAGAGGGAGGGAGAGAGAGAGGGGCGCACGAAGTATACACGAGCTTGCCCGCCGTCGACAGGACAAAGTACCTCCTCCTCCTCCATGCGCTCCCCGACCCGTCGGTGGCGGGGCGCACCGTGCGCTCAGCGCTCGGCGCGCGCTCGTCGCTCGCGCTCGCAGCTCTTGGTGGCGGACGAGAGCGGGATCGGGCAGCAGGGGAGGAGGGAGAGGAGGAAGAGGAGGGTGCGCGCGCGAGCTGGGCGCGCAGGAGCGAGCGCGGGTCGGGGTGGGCATCGGAGCGCGACACGGGGACGGGCTCGTCGTCGCGCTCGTCGTCGTCGGGCTCGGAGGAGGAGGAGGAGGCGTCGTCGTCGTCGTCGTCTTCGGGGTCGTTGAGCGCCGAGGGCGAGGGCGAGGAAGGGCGCTGGAACGCGGCGGCGGCGGCGGAGGAGGAGGAGGGCGAGGAGGGCCAGGTCGGGAGCGGCGAGGTCGAGGTCGAAGGCGACAGGCGCGCGAGGTCGTAGCTCGTCGAGGCGGCGGCGGCGGGCGAGTCGGCGCGCTCGGTGTCGCCGTCGACGGTAGCCGGCGCCGGTGGTGATGGAGGAGGAGGAAGGTCGACGAGGCGCGCTTTGCCCTTGGCCGCTGCTGCTGGCGAGGACGGCGACGGATCGCGCTCCCTGCCCTTGCCCTTGCCCCTGCGTGCGCCCTCGAGCCGTGCAGCGAGGCCGTCGAGGCTCGAGCTGCTCGACGCCCGGCTGAGCGCCGCGCCGTGGCCGTCCTCGTCGTCGTCGGCGTGTGCGCTCGGTGTGGCAGACCGACCGAGCGCAGACGATGTCCTCGCGGTGCTCGACGCCGAGGAGCGCAGCGCGGCGCGGCTGCGGGTGCCCCCACCTGGCGCGGCGGCGGCGGGTGCCGACGACGACGACGACGAGGCGGTGCTTGGTGCACGGTGGACGGGTGCGAGGGGCGCGTCGGAGGGTGCGAGTGGGTCGACCGAGAGGGCTGGTGCGGCGAGCGAGGAGCGCGCCGAGAGGAGCGGCGACGGCGAGGACGAGGACGAGGCGAGGAGGCGAGGAGCGGCGGGGCTGCTGCGCTGCTTGGGGCGGGAGCGCGAGGGCATGGTTCGGCTAGTGAGCTCAGTGCCGTTGGCGCTCAGGCTGTGCGAGCAGGTGATCGAGGGTCGTCGACAGCCTCGGAGGTCGTCGTCCTCATCGCCTCGATCTCTCTCTCTTGGACTTGTCACTCGCTGTCGGCTCTCTGCTCTCGAGCTTCGACCGCCAACCGCTCCACCTCGTCCCCGTGCATGCTGGTCCGTCCCCTCTCTCCCTTTCTCGAACCCCCCGCCCCCACCAGCTCACCGCCCCCCTTCGCCGTCCTTCCGTCATCGAGCAGCGCACCGCAACCGGCCTCACCTCCCACCTGCGCCCCTCGACCATCACCACCACCACCCGCACCATGGCCAGTACCAGCACGCCCAAGCCCCAACCGCTCGCCGCCGTCCACAACCACGAGACGTACCTCTCGCAGGGCATCCCCTCGGCCGCCTCGCTCGACCGGGACCCGCTCGCCCAGTTCTCGCGCTGGTTCAAGCTCGCACAGAGCCAGCCCGACAAGGTCCCCGAGCCCGAGGCCATGAGCATCTCGACCGTCGACCCGAACCGACCCGTACCCTCGACCCGCGTCGTCCTCCTCAAGCAGGTCGACGACCGCGGCTTTGTCTTCTACACCAACTATGCCTCGCGCAAGGGCCGCGAGCTGTTCCCCAACCACCAGGACTACGACGCCGACGCCGACACCCCGCCCGAGAGCGCCGAGGGCGCCTACGCCTCTCTCGCCTTTTACTGGCGCGCGCTGCACCTCAGCGTGCGCGTCGTCGGCCGCGCCGAGAAGCTCGACCGCGCGACGACCCAGGCCTACTTTGACTCGCGCCCGGTCGGGAGCCGCATCGGCGCGTGGGCGTCCGAGCAGAGCGGCGTCCTGCCGACCGGCACGCGCGACGAGCTTGAGCGCCGCGTGAGGGACGTCGAGCGGCGCTTTGGCGTCCCCGAGGGCACCGCGACGGGCTCGGCCGTCGTCGACGCTGGTCCGCCCGGGCCCGGTCCTGGCGGTGACGAGGGCAAGGACCTCGACAAGGACCCGCAGATCCCGGTCCCGCCGTTCTGGGGCGGCGTGCGCATCGTCCCGTTCGAGGTCGAGTTCTGGGCCGGGCGCGAGAGTCGCCTCCATGACCGGTACCGGTACACGCGGCGCGAGGGCGCCGACGAGGGCGAGCCGTGGACCGTCGAGCGCCTGTGCCCGTGAGCGAGCGAGCGAGCGCAGGAGGGCAGTTTGTTGCAATGACTGGGTCGTCCCTCGAGCAGGGCGCGGGAGCGTGCGAGTCGGTCGTCGACGCGGCGAGAACCTAGAGAGGAACTTGAGCGTCGGCGAAGCCAAGAGAGCCAAGTTCGCCCCGAGGTCCGAGGGGAGCGAGTGTGGAAAAGGTGCTCGGGCGGCTGGTCTGACTTGCGCAATCTCTCTAAGGTGCATCATTCGTCACTCTGCACGAGCACAATCGGCCTTTGGTGCGCGCTGAGAGGCCGGGCGAGGGTCGCGCGCTGAGGAGACTCGACGACGACGACGAGCAGCAGTCGACCTCTCACCCACTCGCGGCCCCTTGCGCCAGTCGAGCCCCCCCGCTCTACGCTCGGCACACTCGGACCAACCCGCACCCGCACCGCGCCACCCTCGCGCTCGAGATGGCCGCTCCCCCGCCGGCGCCAGCTGCCGCCCCTCCACCCACGAGCACCAGCACCACCACCACCACCAGCACCGACGAGCCCGCCGACCCGCCGCCCAGTGCGCTTGCTGCGCCCTCGCAGGCCGCGGCGGCACAGAGCCCGGCCGCTGCAGGGCCGGGAGGTGCTGCCCCTCCCCCGTCGTCGTCGTCGTCGACGACACCCGCGCGAGGCGCCGCACCGCCCGCTGTACCGGCCCCGGTGCCGCCGCACGACCAGCACCAAGGCACCGCCGACGGCGACACGGCGCGCAAGATCAAGCCGCCGTCGAGGTTCGCGTTCGGGGCGACGGCGGCGCCTCCTCCTCCTCCTCCTCCTCCTCCCGCTGGCGACGACGGTGCGTCCCCTCCCCCGCCTCGTCTCCCGCGTAGCGAGGCCCATCGCGCACACCTCACTGATCCGCTCGCCGCACACCCCACCCCACACAGCTTTCCAGCCGAAACCGCCCGTCGCCGCCGCTGCACGCCGCCTCAACCCAGACGGCGCGAGCGGACGGCCCGGCCCGCCCTCGTCGCTCACGCCTGCGCAGCCGGCGCCACCGGCGACGTCGACCGGGTCGTCGGCTTCGTCGTCTTCTTCCTCGGGATCGGCGGCGGCAGCGTCCGGGTCCGGGTCGCAGCCGATGCACTCGTCGCAGCAGCAGCAGCAGCCCCACCACCACCAGCAGCAGCAGCACCACCAACAGCAGCACCATCAGCAGCAGCAGCAAACCGGCGGCGCCGTCTTCCCGGCGCTGCACCTCACGCCGCTCAACGGCACGTTCGTGCCCAAGCAGATCTCGCTCGAGCCCGTCGGCGCGCGCGTCAAGATTGGCCGCCAGACCAACGCCAAGAGCATCCCCAACGGGACCAACGGCTACTTTGACTCCAAGGTGTTGAGCCGCGCCCATGCCGAGGTGTGGAGCGAGGAGGGGAGGGTGAGTCGCGCCGTCTCTTGCCTCCCTCCCTCTCTCTGTGTCTCTTTCTCTCGCTCGGGAGAGGGGCTCGAGTGAAAAGTGTTGGCAGACGACGAGCACTGACTGCCCGTCTCGTGCGCATCACCACAGGTCTTCATCAAGGACGTCAAGTCGTCGAACGGCACCTTTATCAACGGCGAGCGCCTGTCGCCCGAGTCGTCCGAGAGCGACGTGTTTGAGCTCCACACGGACGACATTGTCGTGCGTCCCATTCTCTCTCTCTCTCGCCCTTCCTCCCCCGCCCTTCCTCTCTCTCGCGGCCCCCTCTCTGCCCTCGCGAACCTCGCTCACCCTCTCGTCCTCGTGCCCCACCCTCCCGTCCCGCAGGAGTTCGGCATCGACATCCTCACCGACGACACCAAGACGATCGTGCACCACAAGGTGGCCGCAAAAGTGCACCTCGTCCTCAACGCCGAGGACGCCATTGCGAGCTCGCGCGAGATCAACAACTGGTACCGCTCGGCGGGCGAGCAGCAGCAGCAGCAGGGGCAGCACCAGGGCGGCATGGGCATGGGCATGGGCGGCCAGAGGGGCCAGAGGGCGCCGAGGGCCCCGTCGGCCCAGAACGGGCTCAGCTTTGAGCATGTCCTCAGCAGGTTGCAGGTGCGTCTTGAGCCCCACGTTTCCTCCTCTCCCTCCCTCCTCTTGCTCCTCCTCGTCGTTGTTTCGGGCGGCGGGGCGACATACTGCGCGCACGGACCCTGACCTTGCACCTTTTCCCGCTTTGGCGCGGTCGACAGGGCGAGCTCCAAAAGTCGCGCGACACGGGCGTCAACCTCGGCGACGTCAACTCGACGCTCAACGTCGTGCACGACACGCTCGGCGGCGGTGCGCCCCCGCCGCTCCCGCCTCATCACGCCGGCGGCCCGCGCCCGTCGTCCGCCTCGGCCTTCCCGCCCCGCGGCACGAGCGCGAGCGCCGACGCGCATGCCCAGTCGATCGCGGCGCTGCAGCAGCAGCTCGGCGAGACGCAGCAGTCGCTCCAGGGCCACGTCGGCAAGATGCGCGACCTCGAGGGCCTCCTCGCCGAGCACGACACGATCAAGCGCGAGGTGGGCAGCCTCCGGGCCCAGATGGAGGAGGCGCGCGAGAGCATGAGCTGCATGATGCGCGAGCGCGAGGAGGAGCTCGAGGAGCGGCTGCACCGCGAGCGCGGCGGCGCCGGCGCCGGCGCGAGGTCTGGGGCGGCCGGCGCGAGGAGGACCAACGGTCGCGAGTCGCCGCTCGCTGCACTCCTCGACCGCGACGACGACGACGACGACGACGACCTCGACCTCGAGCACGACGACGTCGACGACGACGCGGCGAGCGTCGCGTCGGTCGAGACCGTCTCGCCGGCGTCGATGGCGCGCGGCGGCGTCAACGGCGCGCACGCCTCGAAGCGCGCCGCTTCGGCTTCGGCCTCGTCGTCGGCCAAGGACGCGCCCGAGGCCGACGAGGACGAGCCGTCTGCGCCCTCGTCCTCGTCCGCGGCCGTCGACCTCGACACGACCGACGCGCCTCCCGCCGCCGCCGCTGCCGCCTCGGCTCCCGCCGCAGCAGCCCTCGGCCTCGGCGCCGCCGACGTCGCGCGCGAGCGCCTCCTCCAGGAGCAGAACGCCAAGCTCTCGTCGCGCCTCGAGGCCCTCTCGGCCGAGCTCGACGAGGCGACCTCGCTCGGCGCCGCACTGCGCTCGCAGCACGCCGCCGCGAGCGAGACGATCCGGGCGCTCGAGGCGCGCGTCGTGTCGCTCGAACGGGCCGTCGAGTCGCGCGTCGCCGAGGCCGAGGGCCGGGTCGAGCAGCGCTGGGACGCGTGGCGCGAGCGCTTCGAGCGGTCGTGGCAGGACGAGCGCGCGTCGTGGGCAGGCGAGCGCGACAAGTTGCGCGAGCTCGTCGCCGAGTGGGAGGAGCGCAGGCGCCGCGACGCCGACGCGTCGTCGTCTGGGTCGGAAGACGACGACGACGAGGACGAGGAGGGCGACGACGAGGCCGCGCGGGCGTCGTCCGGCAGCAGCGACGGCGGCAACGGCTCGTCGTTGCACCGCCAGCACCGCGGCCTGTCGCCGTCCGACGCCGCCGCCGCCTCGCGCAAGAAGCGCTCGTCGCGCCGCCGCAAGCGCTCGTCCCTCACGCCCGTCCCGCCCACCCCGGCGCCATCCTCGACCGCCGCCGGCCTCGCCGCCACCCACAGCGCCAACGCCTCGGCGTCGGCGGCGTCGTCGTCGTCGTCGTCCCCGCTCGCGAGGTCGGCCCGGCTCGCGGCACACCCGCTCTCGTCGGCGCGCGGCGGCGAGAACGCCGCGAGCGACTCGGACTCGACGATCGGCGAGCTCGGCGGGCGCTTTGCTGGCGCGGGAGAGGGCGCGAGTGGTGCCGAGGGCGTGCGGGGGGCGGGCGACAAGGTCTCGGTGCGTTGGCGACGTTCCTCTCTCTCCCTCTCACGCTTGGGGACGACACTGACCCTCTCGGTATCCCCGCCGCGCAGCACCCGAAACCGCTCTCGGTCTCGCTCGGCGCAGCAGTCGTCGTCTTGGCCGTCGCCGTCGGCTACGGTGCCGCGATGAAGCTCAAGGAGTGAGCGGCCAGGTCTCCTCCCTCTAGATACCCCTCCCTCTCTTTCCCTTCCCGTGCCCCTCCCCCTCCACTCTTCACGTGCATGCTTCCCTCTCCCTCTCCCGCTCCCCTCGCATCTGTACTCTGTGCTGTAACGACCTCGCGCTCGTCGTGCAACGTCTCCTTGGAGAGCTTTCTCTGTCTCTCTCCGTCTCGACGCTGGCCCGCAAAGATAGGGAGAGAACGTGCAGCGATACAAAGCCGGCGTGTGAGAGCACAACAGGGACGTCACGACGTGAAGGAGGAGAAGAGAAAAGGTGTGCTGAGGGGAACAAGAAAGGCGAGGACGAGGAAGAGGGAGGAGGACGAGGCGGATCGAGCGCCGACGGGCGACGCTGCCGGTAATGCCCTGCTAGTGGCGCGTGCGCGACGACGAGGCGACGGGCTGCGCAGGTTCGATATCTGCAGCGGTCGGGCGCAATGTCAGGGCTCGAGGTCCGTGCGTGACGCGCAGCTCTTGAGAGAGAGAGAGAGAGAAAGAGGGGACGCACCCGGCTCGACCGTCGCGCGGAACTCGAGCCCGTCGACCCGGCCGCACAGGCTCGCGAGGTCGTCGTTGGCGTCGTGCTCGCGCTTGACCGACCCGACGCTGCTCGCGAGGCTCTCGCCGCGGCGAGCCTCGGACAGGCGCGCGCTGCTGCGGCGCTTGTCGTGCCGCGCTCGGCGCAGCGCCTCGGTCTCGGTGACGGCGCCGTCGTCGTCGTGGTCGTCGGCATCGGCGTTGGCGGGCGGAGCGCGGCGGTGCTTCTTGGGCGCCGAGGGCGCCTTGCGCGACGACGACGAGGCGGTCCCGGCGGCGGCCTTCTTGCTGACCTTGCGCGGCGCCACCTGCTCGTCGACGTCGTCGCCGTCCTCGTCCTCGGCAGCTGGAGCGGCCGCACCGGCGAGGGCGTACTCGTCGTCGTTGCGCAGGCGCTTCTTGACCTGGAGGACGCGCGGGAACAGGCGGCGCTCGCCCTCGGTGCGCTCGATCCAGCTCTCCTCGTTGCCGCTCGCGTCGACCGCCGCACAGAACTGGAGCGACTCCTGCAGGCCGCCCGACGTGCGGCGCTCGACAGTCGTCAGGACGTGCACCTCGGCCGTGCGGCGGTCGAGCTTGCTCTCGGGGCGCAGCGGCGGCAGGCGCGCCATCATGCTCTTGGCCTCGTCGCGGAACTCGGCGACGAGCTTGGCGTCGGGCGTGAAGACGCGCGCTTTGGTGACGAGAGCGCCGGCGCCGACGGTGGGCGCGGCCTTGGCCTTGGTCGAACGAGACGGGCGGGCAGAGGCGGACGGCATCGTGACGGGGCTTGGGTGCTGCGGTGGGTGGACAGGGTCAGCTCGTTCGCGAACGCAGGGCGAGGAGCACTGGGAGAGAGATGCGGTGCTCACCTTGAGCTGGCGGCGAGGTGGGGCGAGGAGAGAGCTGGCGAGCGAGGCGTCGTCGCTGCTGGGGCGTGTCGTAGTTGTGTCGAGCCGTCGATGTGCAGCGAGAGCGTCGCAGGCTCGAGTGCGGCGCGGTGTGACGAGAGGCAAGAGGACGAGAGCACGTCGGGAAGTGCGGGAGGCTGGACAGGAGAGGTCGCAGCTGTGATGGTCACACAGGAGAGAGCACGCGTGTGTGTCTCGCCCTGAGTGGGCAGCGGCCGACACAGCGCAGCGCAGCGCGAGAGGCGGGAGAGGTGGCTGGTCGCCAGCAAGGTGGGGGAGCCGACCGTGGCGGTGCAGCGTTCTAGCGCCGGTGGCTGGCTGGTCGACCGTGCGCAGCTGCAGGGCGTGCAGCTGCACGGACGACGTACGCTCGACGGTCAAGCAGGCTCGGCGCGTGCGAGAAGCGAGAGTCGAAGCGTGATGAGCGACGACGAGCACTTCTCTCGAGCTCTCTCTCTCGCTCGCGCACAGCTCTCGAGAGATGGACTGCAAATCTTGGCTCGACGGGACGTCTACGCGAGAGGCTTGGAGCGGTACAACAGGATGTAGGCCGAGTGGTCCTCGCCGCCGCCCTCGAGCGCAAGGATCTTGTCGCGCGACACGAGCGACACCTTTTCGTCGTCAAATTTGTACCACTCCTGCTTGTCGTAGTCGAAGTCGAGCGCGGCGCCGTTGTCCGAGGGAGGCGGGGCGGCGCACCAGCCGACGTAGTGGCCTGCAGACGAGAGGGCGAGGGCGAGAGGGGGTCAGTGCGCCGCTCGAAGGAGAGGGAGAGGGAGAGGGAGAGGGAGAGGGAGAGGGGAAAGGGCCGCGAGGACGCACCGCCATCGGCGCTCGCGCCCTTGTGCGACACGATGCCGACGAGCTCGTACAGGCCACTGACGTTGGCGCCCTTGTCGGCGTCGAGGTCCGGGTGCACGAGCGACAGGAGCGTCGCGAGCTCCTCGTGCCGCTTCGTCTCCTCGTCCGGGAGCTCGCCCGCCGCCGGCCCCTCGCCCGCAGCAGGAGGATCGACCGCCATCTCCTCGGGCGGGTCGGCGCTCGGGTCCTGCGCTGCCGCCGACCCCGACTGAGCCGCGACGGCCGCCGCGTCCGACGCCTTCTTCATCTTGCGCCGCGCCTTTGCCCGCTCGCGCCGGTCCTTGTCGCACTCCTTGAGCTTCTCGCCGACGGGCACAAGCTTCTTCTTGAGGTCGTCCGTCACGAGCTCGGTCGCGTCGAGCTCGAACGGGAACTTGACCTTGCGCATGATCTTTGTCTTTTTGCCAATCTCGCGCCGCCAGTAGAAGCGCACCATGTTGACCGTCAGGTACGACGGGAGGCGGCTGATGCGCGTCTGCTCGTGGTACACGGCCTGGCGCCCGAGCGACGGCGACGTCTTTTCGAGGTCTTGCTCCATCGACTGTGGCGCGTGCGGGGGACGTCGTCAAGTCGCGCTCGAGGAAGGAGGGGGGAGAGTCGGGTGGGCGCACCTCGGACAGGCCCTGCATCATGTAGTTGGTCTGGGACGAGATGTTGCACTTGAGCTCGAGGAACGCCTCCTTGGACACGGTCGGCTCCTCGTCGGGCGCCTCGGCGCTCTTGAGCCTGTGTGTCCAGTCCACCGTCATTAGCACCTCGTGCACGCTCTAACACATACGAGGCACAGAGAGAGGCGCAGGACGCACGTCTTGGTAAACTCGCCCATCATGAGCTGCTCGACCGCGTTCCCGGACGACGACGACGACGAGGGCCCGCCGAGCGCGCTCTGCTTGGCCGCCTGGAGGATGGCGCCCCACGCCTCCTGTGCGTCCTGCTGCGCGTACTGGCCCGTCGTGCGCGAGCGCTCGGCGAACTGGGGCGCGAACTGGCGCAGCATCTGCGAGAATGGGGTTGGTGGGGGCCGAGGCGGGCGTGCGTCAGGCGGTTTGGGAGCGCAGAGAGAAGGAGAAGCGACGAGAGACAGGAAGGGGTGGACGCACGCTGAGGAAGGAGAGGGGCGGGAAGTCCTCGGTCGTACGGCCCATCGACTTGTACAGGTCGCGCAGCGAGCGGGTGAGCTGCGCGTTGGGCTGGCTCGTCGAGTCGGTCGACCTGCGTCGGCGCCACATGCGGGTCAGTCGGGAGTGCGAGAGAGAGAGAGAGGGGGGTGGGAGAGAAAGAGGGACGCAACGAGTTGAGGGCGTCCTGCAGCTCGGGAATGGCGCGAAGGACCTGGACGGTCGAGTTCATGTAGCACGTGTTGCCTGCGCGCGCGAGCGAGGGTCAGTCTGGGAACTCGTCGCGTCGGAGGAGAGAGAGAGGAGACGGACCGAGGTTCTGCAGGCCGACCGGGTACTTGGCCTGCGCGACGAGGGAGGGGTCAGCACGACTGTGGCGCCTCGAAAGGGAGGGGTGGGACGCACCGTCTGGGCGAGCTCGGTGTCGGTCATGTCCTCCATGAAGACGACGGGCTTGGTCGGCGCTTGAGGGAGCGGTCCTGCGGGGCCGATGACCTGCGAGCGCGCGAGGTCAGCAGCGGGCTCGAGGAGGGAGAGAGAGAGGGGAGGGAGGGGGCGCACCATGACGGTTTGGCCCTGCGCGCGCGGGTGGGGTGGTCAATGCGTGTTCCTGGAGAACTAGGGCGAGGAAGCAGGGACGCACGGGCTTGAACGCGAGCTTGGAGAGGTCGGCGTCGTCCTGTGAGCGGCGGCGGCGGGGTGAGCTGTCGGCGCCCGCCACGAGAGAGCGCAGGGGGAGGCAGGTGCGCACCTTGAGCATGCCGCCCTTTACAGGGACCTTGACCTTGTCGGCTGGGACGCCCGTGAGGTGGTAGATCTGGTCCTTGAACGCGAGGGCCGAGTTGGAGGGGTCAAAGTCGGCGAGCGGGTACGTCTTGCCCGCGTGCTTGAGCGTGAGCGCAAAGGGGGCCATGGTGGTGGGTGGCGTGCAGCCGGTGCTGTGCGGTGTGTGGTGAGCGGAGGGACAAGGTGACGACGCCTCTCTGGTGGACGATGGCGACGAAACGCTGAGACTCGCTCTCTCTGCTGCACTCGGCTCGGACTGAGGTCCCTTAGAGTAGCTTGACACACCCGACCAGCCTAGAACCAACTCGCCGCGAGGGGTGGTCGAGGCGGTGAGTTGCGCTCGCCGAAGTCAAAGAGCTCGCCTCGGCTCGTTGTCGTCGTCGTCGTCGCCGCCAGCTCTCACTCGCAGCCAGTCCAGCACCGCCGTCACCCACCACAGCAGCCACCACAGCAGGTGCGCCCCCCGCTCTCCCTCTCTCCCCCTCCCTCGCGCCTCCCCTCCCCATCCATCTTGATCGCTCCCGCCTCGACCTCCGTCACCTTGCAACCGGTGCATCGGGTCCGGCAGCACAACATGAGCAGCGACAGCAGTGCAGGCCAACGAGCTGACCTGCTCTTCCTCCCCTTCCCTTCCCCATTCATCACCTCGCCCGCTTTGACCAATTCGCAGCCATGGAGAGCCAGAGCATCCTCAGCGACACGAGCTACCAGACGTACGAGGAGTACGGCGACAACTTGCGCATCGATGCTGTGCGTCTCTCGCCTCTCTCTCCCTCCCGCGCCCTGAGCACCTCTCCCTCTTCCGCGTGCGCTCGTCGCCGCCCTTTGCCGCACACGCGCATCTCTCCTCGCCCTCGCCCATCCTCTCCCTCCCAACGCTATGACGACGACACACACTGACCCGCTCTGCGCGACCCGACAGATCGAGCCCCTCGTTCAGCCCGCGCTCCTCAAGGCCGAGATCCCCATCAGCGACGCCTCGAAGCGTACCGTCGCAAAGTCGCGCGCCCAGGTCGCGTCGGTCCTCCGCGGCGACAGCGACAAGCTCATCGTCATCGTCGGCCCGTGCTCGATCCACGACGTCGACGAGGCAAAGGAGTACGCGGCCCTCTTGCGCGAGGAGGCAAAGAACCTGCCCAACCTCGTCGTCCTCATGCGCGCCTACTTCGAGAAAGTGCGCTCTCTACCCTTTTCTCGACACGGTCTGTGTCCTTGCCTCTCTCCCGACGACCCTGACCCTGACTCGCCGCCCTGGCCCCTCGCGCCCGCAGCCCCGCACGACGGTCGGCTGGAAGGGCCTCATCAACGACCCCGACATCAACGGCTCGTACCAGATCAACAAGGGCCTGCGCATCGCGCGCACCCTCCTTGCCGACCTCACGGCGAGCGGCGTCCCCGTCGCGTGCGAGCTGCTCGACACCATCTCGCCTCAGGTCCGTCCTCCCTCTCCCTCTCCCTCTTCCTCCCTTTTTCGTCGCCTGCCGAAGCCACGTACTGACTGTCGAGCACGCGCAGTTCCTCGCAGACGTCATCTCGTGGGGTGCCATCGGTGCGCGCACGACTGGTGCGTCCTCTCCTTCCTCCTCCTCCCCTCGTCGTCGTCGTCGCCGTCGCGCCGCACTGACCCCCCTCTCGCACACACAGAGTCGCAGCTCCACCGCGAGCTCGCCTCGGGCGCCTCGTTCCCCATCGGTGCGCCCCCTTCCCCTCCTCGTTCCCTCTCCTCGCGCGCGCGAGCGCGGGCGCTTAACCTGACGGGTCACCCGGGTCGACAGGCTTCAAGAACGGCACGGACGGCTCGCTCGGCGTCGCTGTCGACGCCATGCTGTCGGCGGCGCACCCGCACGCGTTCCTCGGCGTCACCGAGAGCGGCTTGGCCGCGATCGTGCGCACGGCGGGTGCGTCAAGCGCTCGCTCTCCCTGTGTCTCTCGGGGCTCGTTTCGACTGGCCGAGCCGTACTGACTCTTCTTCTGCCTCCCTCGACCTGTACGCTCCTCTCCTCTCTCGCCGTCCTCCCCCCTCTCTCGCGTCCCGCTCCCACCTTTCCCCTTCTCCTCCCCCTCCCGCCCTCCCTCCCTCTCTCCCTTCCCTCCTCTCCTCGGCCTCTCCCTCTCGCGCCGACGACAACCAGGCAACCGCGACGTGCACGTCATCCTCCGCGGCGGCTCGCGCGGCACCAACTACGACGCCGACAGCGTCAACAGCGCCGTCGACCAGGTCCGCAAGATCTCCAAGCCCGAACTCGACTTCTTGCCCGCCGTCATGGTCGATGCTTCGGTGCGTCTCGAGCGCGCTTCCTCCTCTCTTCCGCTCGGGTTCGGGTCGGGTCGTCGTGCGAGGCAGAGGCGGGTTCAGAGGAAGTTGCTGACTCGGGTTTGAGGGTCCGCAGCACGCCAACTCGCAAAAGACCACCGCAACCAGCCCAAGTGCGTCCCGGTCCCTTCCTCTCTCTCCTCC
>NW_017264945.1:369455-382202 GCF_001329695.1 Rhodotorula graminis WP1
CCACCTCCCGCCCACCTCCCCGCCCACCTCCCGCCCACTCACCTCGCTCCCGGCTCCGCACGCAGGTCATCGCCTCGGTGTGCGCCCAGCTCGCGTCGGGCTCGAACGGCATCTGCGGCATCATGCTCGAGTCGAACCTCGAGGAGGGCGCGCAAAAGGCGCCCAACGGCCGCGAGGGCCTCAAGCGCGGTGTCAGCATCACCGACGCGTGCGTCAGCTGGGAGGTCACCAAGGGCTTGTTGAGGGACCTTAACCAGGTGCGTTCGGGCTCGCGCGCTCTCTCTCTCTCCCTCTTTTCTCTCTCTCGTCCTCGAGCGTCGGTGGGTGCAGCTACGGGGCGCACGCGTACTGACGTCTCTCGGGTCGACTCGCAGGCCGTCGACGCCCGGAGGGAGCACAACTGAAGCGAGCGGCTGCAGGAGCAGGACCGGCGTCGAGCGAGGCGTGCATGCAAAAGTACATAGACGTCCTCTCTGACTTGTTCGCCTTTGAGAGTGACTGGCTCTGCTCAAGAGCGACGAGAGGGAGAGAGATCCTCGAGTGCGGCGTGGTTGTCGGCGTGGGAGCGTGCGGCGAGCGAGAAGGGCGAGCGAGGAGGGCTAGCAGTTGAGAGCGAGGATTGCTCGAGCGGCTTGACTGCCGTTCTCTCTCCTTGTCGACGGGCAGAGGAGGCTTGCTGGGGGGCTGTCCGTGTCGCTCGGCTGGCCCTGTGCGAGTCGTGGAGAGGAAGAAGCGCACGAGCCTCTCGATGCTTCCTCCGCTCGCTCGTTGGCGGTTTGCTCCTCGCCTTGCCCGCTTCAGGGCGTTGCTAGATCAGCCAGTCGCACTCTTTCGCGTCGTGTGCATCTGGGTGGCGAGCGACAGGGCAGCGAAAGCACGAGCGCGAGCGCTCGAGCCTCCCTCAGCCTCTTCTCGCCGCCGGTTCGGCGCATAGCGACCCGCTCGTTCCTCTGCGGCGCAGAGGCAGTTCCGCGTGGCCATGCCGAGGCTGTCGGCCAACCTGCGCGGGCGCAGCGAGAACCAGGGAGCACGCGAACGCGGGCACGGACCTCTCGACTGCGGCTACTTCTTCTCGTCGCTTCCGCGCAAAAGAGCCGATTCGGACGCACAGGGAGCAAAAGGTAGTGCCCCGAAGCAGGATCGAACTGCTGACCTCGGGATGGCAAGCGCAAGGCGCTCTCGGTCGAATCAAATCTCTGATATGAGACCCACGTGATAACCAACTACACCATCGGGGCACTTGGTGAAAGCACGCGGACGACCATGCGCATACATTGCGTTTGACCCTTTGCAGCTTTCAGCGCTTGTAGATCCTTCGCCGTCAGCCGGTGCGGTCCGCCGCAGGGTGCGCTATGTTTCCCTCGCTGCGTGCTCTTCCGCGCCACTGCTCGCTCTTGTCGAATGCTCGACGTGCGACGCACGCACAATCTGCTCGCAGCGCACCGCACGTCGTCCTGTACAGTGCCGGTCTCAGCTCGACGTGCGACGCACGCACAATCTGCTCGCAGCGCACCGCACGTCGTCCTGTACAGTGCCGGTCTCAGCTCGACGTGCGACGCACGCACAATCTGCTCGCAGCGCACCGCACGTCGTCCTGTACAGTGCCGGTCTCAGCTCGCCGCGTTCGGGCCGCGTCCGCCGTCTTGCCGCGCCCGTTCGCGCGTCCTGCCCTCCTCTGTCCAGTTGCCGCGATCTGCCTTGACATCCGCGACTGCTGTAGAAGCAGAAGGAAAGCGCGCTGCAGTCTTGAGCGGTGCGAGCGCTCGAGAGCCCTGCTTCGCCGCACTCGCGCTCCTCAAGCGGGAGGAGCTTGCGTTCTCTTCCTGCGTTGGGCCAGACAGGAGCTTGACCGACCGCCCGCGAGTCTCCAAAGCTACCCTGGTGCACCGTAAAGGCCGAGCAAGGTGTCAAGAGAGTCGCACCTTGTCCCGCGCGACACTCGCCGCCGCCTCTTGCCTCTGGCCACCTTGCCTCTCACACGCCTGCTGCCGTGCGAGTGCTCGCTATACATCGCCGAGGCATCGTCATGGCCACTGCACCCTTCATCGTCGCGGCAGCAGCTCTCACGGACCCGCATGACGTCTTCATCAGCTCGGCGGCCAGCTCCCTCTTCCACCTCTACCACGACGGCATTGGGTCCCTGTTCGCGGGCAAGGAACTGTCTATCGTCATCGTCATGGTCCATACGCCGTGGTGCAGCATCATCTACGTCCATCTGGTTCATCTCGCGCTCGTCGTAATCGAGGTCCGACTCGCTCTCCGAGGTCAAAGGTGGGCGGGCGCTGCAGGCGCAGGTGGGGGACCCAGGCAACTGGCGAGGCAGCTAACCTACCCTCCCCCACCACCCGCAACAACCCCGAGCACCGCCAACCGATCACGAGCACAACCCACCTCGACGAGGTGCCACGATCCTGCTCAGGAGGGGGAACCTATCGCCGATTTTTCGATTTTCACACAAAACTACTCGTACGGCTTTCGCAGTTCGCCTCGTACCAGCGTCAGATTGAGGCGACGCTTCCTTGCCAAGATACGGCCACCTCGCCGCCGGCCGCCCTTTCTGGCCAACAGCAGGCGCAAGCTCGTTCCTGCTTGCTCAGCTTTACGCTCAAGGATCGCTCTCTGACCCGGTGGCGGGCGCGCCCTTGCCGCAAGGGCAATCTAAGCCCTTGAGCGCCGGCGAGGGCCTGCTCCTCCGCTTGTCGGCGCGGGATCCGGGATCGCACTGCTCCCTTGGCTACTAGGACAGCCCGTCACCGACGCAGCCGCTCCCGGACCCTCCCTTGAGGTCTGAGGAGGACATCAATACGGGCTCCTGCTTGTTCTTGTTGAAGCAATGACATGATTAGCGAGCCGGTCTCTTGTCAACCTGGCTGCGAGAACGCAACTGCAGCTCGAGTGCGTTGCAGGGAGATGCTCTCCCGTGCGAGCGGCGTTGACAGCGTCCCTCTCGTCTTGCGTCAAGCGCAATATTGATTGATCAACGTCGTGGCCGAACCAGAGGGAAGCGTCGGGCGCCTGCGTGCGCTGCAAGGGGCCAGAGAGCGCAAACCTCTGCGCGGAAAGAGAAGCTTGTGTTGGCCACAAAAGCGGTTCTTCTTGCGTGGGACGCACCTCAGAGTGTCAGAGAAGTACTTCAGAGTGTCGAGAGGCTCTCTGCTGCACCACAAGGGCTGAGTGAGGCGTCGCGGAGCAAGCCGCCAGCCGTGACGCAGTCGGATTGGGCTGCCCTTGCGGGGCAGAATAGAGCAAGATGCCCTCTAAATGGTTAGCTAGGGTAGAGGTTGAGTAGAGCTTGTGGCCCAGTTCTGCAGAGGCGAACCTGTTCCGGGCAAGCCTGACCGTCTCGGACCCAACCCGTCCGCGCGCACAGCTCCACGAGGAACAGGGCTACCGGCCTACTGCTTGGCACAGGGACCATACAATAGTATACCTTGATGGCAATGGAGCCAGGTTTGGGCCAGTGCATTGGTAGCATCATCAGCCAAACCAAGCCTCTTGGCCCCCCTCGGACCCAACCCGTCTGCGCGCACAGGTCCATGGGGAACAGGGCTACTGACCTACCACTTGGCACTGGGACCATATAATAGTATACCTTGATGGTAAGGAAGCCAAATCTGTGCCAGTGCATTGGTAGCATCCTCAGCCAGACCAAGCCTCTCAGCGCCACTCGGACCCAACCCGTCTGCGCGCACAGCTGCATGAGGAACAGAGCTGCCAACCTACCGCTTGGCACAGGGACCATTTGATGGTATACATTGACGGTAATGGAGCCAGATTTACGATATTGCACCAGTAGCATGCTCAGTGGGACCATCCCCCCGAGGCTGCACCTTCTTTTTCCTTCCAGCTGGCCGTGGTGCAGTCAGATTGGGCTGCCCTTGCAGGGCAGAATAGAGTACAGGACGCCTTAAATGGTTAGCTAGGTTAGAAGCTGAACGGACATTGAGGCCCAGTTCTGCAGAGGCAGACCTGTTCCTGGCAAGCCTTAGCCTCTCGAACCCAAACCGTTTGCACGCGCAGCTCCATGAGGCAGAGGTCTCCCAGCCTACCGCTCAGCACAGGGACCATTCAATAGTATACATTGACGGTAATGGAGCCACATTTGCGATATTGCATCAGGAGCATGCTCAGTGGGACCATCCCCCCGAGCCTGCACCTTCTTTTTCCTTCCAGCTGGCCGTGGTGCAGTCAGATTGGGCTGCCCTTGCAGGGCAGAATGGAGTACGATACGCTCTAAATGGTTAGCTAGGTTAGAGGTTGAACGGACCTTGTGGCCCAGCTCTGCAGAGGCAAACCTGTTCCGGGCCAGCCCCACCCTCTCAGACCCAAACCGTTTGCGCGCGCAGCTCCATGAGGCAGATGTCTCCCAGCCTACCGCTCGGCACAGGGACCATTTAATGGTATACCTTGATGGTAATGGAGCCAGATTTGCAATATTGCATCAGTAGCATGCTCAGCGGGACCATCCCCCCAAGGCTGCACCTTCTTTTTCCTTCCAGCCGGCCGTGACGCGGTTGGATTGGGCTGCCCTTGCAGGGCAGAATGGAGTACAATACGCTCTAAATGGTTAGCGAGGTTAGAGGTTGAACGGACCTTGTGGCCCAGCTCTGCAGAGGCAAACCTGTTCCGGGCCAGCCCCACCCTCTCGGACCCAAACCGTTTGCGCGCGCAGCTCCATGAGGCAGATGTCTCCCAGCCTACCGCTCGGCACAGGGACCATTTAATGGTATACCTTGATGGTAATGGAGCCAGATTTGCAATATTGCATCAGTAGCATGCTCAGCGGGACCATCCCCCCAAGGCTGCACCTTCTTTTTCCTTCCAGCCGGCCGTGACGCGGTTGGATTGGGCTGCCCTTGCAGGGCAGAATGGAGTACAATACGCTCTAAATGGTTAGCGAGGTTAGAGGTTGAACGGACCTTGTGGCCCAGCTCTGCAGAGGCAAACCTGTTCCGGGCCAGCCCCACCCTCTCGGACCCAAACCGTTTGCGCGCGCAGCGCCATGAGGCAGATGTCTCCCAGCCTACCGCTCGGCACAGGGACCATTTAATGGTATACCTTGATGGTAATGGAGCCAGATTTGCAATATTGCATCAGTAGCATGCTCAGCGGGACCATCCCCCCGAGGCTGCACCTTCTTTTTCCTTCCAGCCGGCCGTGACACGGTCAGAATGGGCTGCCCTTGCAGGGCAGGATAGAGTACGATACGATCTAAATGGTTAGCTAGGTTAGAGGTTGCACGGACCTTGTGGCCCAGCTCTGCAGAGGCAAACCTGTTCCGGGCCAGCCCCACCCTCTCGGACCCAAACCGTTTGCGCGCGCAGCTCCATGAGGCAGATGTCTCCCAGCCTACCGCTCGGCACAGGGACCATTTAATGGTATACCTTGATGGTAATGGAGCCAGATTTGCAACATTGCATCAGTAGCATGCTCAGCGGGACCATCCCCCCGAGGCCGCACCTTCTTTTTCCTTCCAGCCGGCCGTGACGCGGTTGGATTGGGCTGCCCTTGCAGGGCAGGATAGAGTACGATACGCTCTAATTGGTTAGCTAGGTTAGAGGTTGAACGGACCTTGTGGCCCAGCTCTGCAGAGGCAAACCTGTTCCGGGCCAGCCCCACCCTCTCGGACCCAAACCGTTTGCGCGCGCAGCTCCATGAGGCAGATGTCTCCCAGCCTACCGCTCGGCACAGGGACCATTTAATGGTATACCTTGATGGTAATGGAGCCAGATTTGCAATATTGCATCAGTAGCATGCTCAGCGGGACCATCCCCCCGAGGCTGCACCTTCTTTTTCCTTCCAGCCGGCCGTGACGCGGTCGGATTGGGCTGCCCTTGCAGGGCAGAATGGAGTACAATACGCTCTAAATGGTTAGCTAGGTTAGAGGTTGAACGGACCTTGTGGCCCAGCTCTGCAGAGGCAAACCTGTTCCGGGCCAGCCCCACCCTCTCAGACCCAAACCGTTTGCGCGCGCAGCTCCATGAGGCAGATGTCTCCCAGCCTACCGCTCAGCACAGGGACCATTTAATGGTATACCTTGATGGTAATGGAGCCAGATTTGCAATATTGCATCAGTAGCATGCTCAGCGGGACCATCCCCCCGAGGCTGCACCTTCTTTTTCCTTCCAGCCGGCCGTGACACGGTCAGAATGGGCTGCCCTTGCAGGGCAGGATAGAGTACGATACGCTCTAAATGGTTAGCTAGGTTAGAGGTTGAACGGACCTTGTGGCCCAGCTCTGCAGAGGCAAACCTGTTCCGGGCCAGCCCCACCCTCTCAGACCCAAACCGTTTGCGCGCGCAGCGCCATGAGGCAGATGTCTCCCAGCCTACCGCTCGGCACAGGACCATTTAATGGTATACCTTTGATGGTAATGGAGCCAGATTTGCAATATTGCATCAGTAGCATGCTCAGCGGGACCATCCCCCCGAGGCTGCACCTTCTTTTTCCTTCCAGCCGGCCGTGACGCGGTCAGAATGGGCTGCCCTTGCAGGGCAGAATGGAGTACAATACGCTCTAAATGGTTAGCGAGGTTAGAGGTTGAACGGACTTGTGGCCCAGCTCTGCAGAGGCAAACCTGTTCCGGGCCAGCCCCACCCTCTCGGACCCAAACCGTTTGCGCGCGCAGCTCCATGAGGCAGATGTCTCCCAGCCTACCGCTCGGCACAGGGACCATTTAATGGTATACCTTGATGGTAATGGAGCCATATTTGCAATATTGCATCAGTAGCATGCTCAGCGGGACCATCCCCCCGAGGCTGCACCTTCTTTTTCCTTCCAGCCGGCCGTGACGCGGTCAGAATGGGCTGCCCTTGCAGGGCAGAATGGAGTACGATACGCTCTAAATGGTTAGCGAGGTTAGAGGTTGAACGGACCTTGTGGCCCAGCTCTGCAGAGGCAAACCTGTTCCGGGCCAGCCCCACCCTCTCGGACCCAAACCGTTTGCGCGCGCAGCTCCATGAGGCAGATGTCTCCCAGCCTACCGCCCGGCACAGGGATCATTGAACAGTATACCTTGATGGTAATGGAGCCAGATTTGCAATATTGCATCAGTAGCATGCTCAGCGGGACCATCCCCCCGAGGCTGCACCTTCTTTTTCCTTCCAGCCGGCCGTGACGCGGTCAGAATGGGCTGCCCTTGCAGGGCAGCATAGAGTACGATACGCTCTAAATGGTTAGCTAGGTTAGAGGTTGAACGGACCTTGTGGCCCAGCTCTGCAGAGGCAAACCTGTTCCGGGCCAGCCCCACCCTCTCGGACCCAAACCGTTTGCGCGCGCAGCGCCATGAGGCAGATGTCTCCCAGCCTACCGCTCGGCACAGGGACCATTTAATGGTATACCTTGATGGTAATGGAGCCAGATTTGCAATATTGCATCAGTAGCATGCTCAGCGGGACCATCCCCCCGAGGCTGCACCTTCTTTTTCCTTCCAGCCGGCCGTGACACGGTCAGAATGGGCTGCCCTTGCAGGGCAGGATAGAGTACGATACGCTCTAATTGGTTAGCTAGGTTAGAGGTTGAACGGACCTTGTGGCCCAGCTCTGCAGAGGCAAACCTGTTCCGGGCCAGCCCCACCCTCTCGGACCCAAACCGTTTGCGCGCGCAGCTCCATGAGGCAGATGTCTCCCAGCCTACCGCTCGGCACAGGGACCATTTAATGGTATACCTTGATGGTAATGGAGCCAGATTTGCAATATTGCATCAGTAGCATGCTCAGCGGGACCATCCCCCCGAGGCTGCACCTTCTTTTTCCTTCCAGCCGGCCGTGACGCGGTTGGATTGGGCTGCCCTTGCAGGGCAGGATAGAGTACGATACGCTCTAATTGGTTAGCTAGGTTAGAGGTTGAACGGACCTTGTGGCCCAGCTCTGCAGAGGCAAACCTGTTCCGGGCCAGCCCCACCCTCTCGGACCCAAACCGTTTGCGCGCGCAGCGCCATGAGGCAGATGTCTCCCAGCCTACCGCTCGGCACAGGGACCATTTAATGGTATACCTTGATGGTAATGGAGCCAGATTTGCAATATTGCATCAGTAGCATGCTCAGCGGGACCATCCCCCCGAGGCTGCACCTTCTTTTTCCTTCCAGCCGGCCGTGACGCGGTCAGAATGGGCTGCCCTTGCAGGGCAGAATGGAGTACGATACGCTCTAAATGGTTAGCGAGGTTAGAGGTTGAACGGACCTTGTGGCCCAGCTCTGCAGAGGCAAACCTGTTCCGGGCCAGCCCCACCCTCTCGGACCCAAACCGTTTGCACGCGCAGCTCTATGAGGCAGATGTCTCCCAGCCTACCGCTCGGCACAGGGACCATTTAATGGTATACCTTGATGGTAATGGAGCCAGATTTGCAATATTGCATCAGTAGCATGCTCAGCGGGACCATCACCCCGAGGCTGCACCTTCTTTTTCCTTCCAGCCGGCCGTGACGCGGTCGGATTGGGCTGCCCTTGCAGGGCAGAATGGAGTACAATACGCTCTAAATGGTTAGCTAGGTTAGAGGTTGAACGGACCTTGTGGCCCAGCTCTGCAGAGGCAAACCTGTTCCGGGCCAGCCCCACCCTCTCAGACCCAAACCGTTTGCGCGCGCAGCTCCATGAGGCAGATGTCTCCCAGCCTACCGCTCAGCACAGGGACCATTTAATGGTATACCTTGATGGTAATGGAGCCAGATTTGCAATATTGCATCAGTAGCATGCTCAGCGGGACCATCCCCCCGAGGCTGCACCTTCTTTTTCCTTCCAGCCGGCCGTGACACGGTCAGAATGGGCTGCACTTGCAGGGCAGGATAGAGTATGATACGCTCTAAATGGTTAGCTAGGTTAGAGGTTGAACGGACCTTGTGGCCCAGCTCTGCAGAGGCAAACCTGTTCCGGGCCAGCCCCACCCTCTCGGACCCAAACCGTTTGCGCGCGCAGCGCCATGAGGCAGATGTCTCCCAGCCTACCGCTCGGCACAGGGACCATTTAATGGTATACCTTGATGGTAATGGAGCCAGATTTGCAATATTGCATCAGTAGCATGCTCAGCGGGACCATCCCCCCGAGGCTGCACCTTCTTTTTCCTTCCAGCCGGCCGTGACGCGGTTGGATTGGGCTGCCCTTGCAGGGCAGGATAGAGTGCGATACGCTCTAATTGGTTAGCTAGGTTAGAGGTTGAACGGACCTTGTGGCCCAGCTCTGCAGAGGCAAACCTGTTCCGGGCCAGCCCCACCCTCTCGGACCCAAACCGTTTGCGCGCGCAGCTCCATGAGGCAGATGTCTCCCAGCCTACCGCTCGGCACAGGGACCATTTAATGGTATACCTTGATGGTAATGGAGCCAGATTTGCAACATTGCATCAGTAGCATGCTCAGCGAGACCAAGCCTTTGGGCCCCACTCGGACCCAACCTGTCTGCGCACACAGCTCCATGAGGAACCGGGCTACTGACCTACTGCTTGGCACAGGGACCATACAATAGTATACCTTGATGGTACTGGAGCCAGATTTGGGCCAGTGCATCAGTAGCATTGTCAGCCAGACCAAGCCTTTAGGCCCCACTCGGACCCAACCCGTCTGCGCGCACAGCTCCATGAGGAACCGGGCTACTGACCCACTGCTTGGCACAGGGACCATACAATAGTATACCTTGATGGTAATGGAGCCAGATTTGGGCCAGTGCATTGGTAGCATTGTCAGCCAGACCAAGCCTCTGGGCCCGACTCGGACCCAACCCGTCTGCGCACACAGCTCCGTGAGGAACCGGGCTACTGACCCACTGCTTGGCACAGGGACCATACAATAGTATACCTTGATGGTAATCGAGCCAGATTTG
Source organism: Rhodotorula graminis WP1 (assembly GCF_001329695.1). NCBI lineage: Eukaryota > Fungi > Basidiomycota > Microbotryomycetes > Sporidiobolales > Sporidiobolaceae > Rhodotorula > Rhodotorula graminis. The sequence goes on from NW_017264945.1 coordinate 379,262, forward strand.
GGCCAGTGCATTGGTAGCATTGTCAGCCAGACCAAGCCTCTGGGCCCGACTCGGACCCAACCCGTCTGCGCACACAGCTCCGTGAGGAACTGGGCTACTGACCTACCGCTTGGCACAGGGACCATATGGTCGTATACCTTGATGGATGGTAATGGAGCCAGATTTGGGCCAGTGCATCAGTAGCATCACCAGCCAGACCAAGCCTCCCGGCCCCATTCGGACCCAAACTGACTTGCCCAGAAACTCTCCAGCGCCATCATTCACCTTGTCAAGCACCTTTCACCAACTGGATGAGCCCCTGCCAGTAGATCTTTCCGTAACCCAAATCAAAGCGGGCCTAATGCACGGCAGGTCCGAGGCCACCACCTCTGGATCTTGAGGAACCGGGCTACTGACCTACTGCTTGGCACAGGGACCATATGGTCGTATACCTTGATGGATGATAATGGAGCCAGATTTGGGCCAGTCCATCAGTAGCATCACCAGCCAGACCAAGCCTCCCGGCCCCATTCGGACCCAAACTGACTTGCCCTGAAACTCTCCAGCGCCATCATTCACCTTGTCAAGCACCTTCCACCAACTGGACGAGCCCCTGCCAGGAGATCTTTCCGTAACCCAAATCCAAAGCAGGGCTAAGGCACAGCAGGTCGGAGGCCCCCACACCTGGATCTTGCAACTGACTTGCCCTGAAACTCTCCAGCGCCATCATTCACCCTCTCAAGCACCTTCCACCAACTGGACGAGCCCCTGCCAGGAGATCTTGCTGTAACCCAAATCCAAAGCAGGGCTAAGGCACGGCAGGTCCGTAGTCCAGCCTAAGGGGCTGGGGGTTTCATGCTGCCACGCCTTGTTCCTGTAAGTGACCTCCCCTGTAGCTCTACAACCCTAAGCTTCACCGTGTGAGCCATCTTGCCCCACCTGGTCAGGCCTGTCAGAGGAGGTTTTGTGACAGGCCAAATTGTAGTCCAGCCTAAGGGGCTGGGGGTTTCATGCTGCCACGCCTTGTTCCTGTAAGTGACCTCCCCTGTAACTCTACAACCCTAAGCTTCACCGTGTGAGGCATCTTGCCCCACCTGGACAGGCCTGTCAGAGGAGGTTTTGTGACGGGGCAAATCGTAGTCCAGCCTAAGGGGCTGGGGGTTTCATGCTGCCACGCCTTGTTCCTGTAAGTGACCTCCCCTGTAACTCTACAACCCTAACCTTCACCACGTGAGGCATCTTGTGCTGGCTGGACAGGCCTGTCAGAGGAGGTTTTGTGACGGGCCAAATCGTAGTCCAGCCTAAGGGGCTGGGGGTTTCATGCTGCCACGCCTTGTTCCTGTAAGTGACCTGCCCTGTAACTCTACAACCCTAAGGTTCACCATGTGAGCCATCTTGCCCCACCTGGACAGGCCTGTCAGAGGAGGTTTTGTGACGGGCCAAATCGTAGTCCAGCCTAAGGGGCTGGGGGTTTCATGCTGCCACGCCTTGTTCCTGTAAGTGACCTCCCCTGTAACTCTACAACCCTAACCTTCACCACGTGAGGCATCTTGTGCCAACTGGACAGGCTGGTCAGAGGAGGTTTTGTGACGGGTCAAGTCGTAGTCCAGCCTAAGGGGCTGGGGGTTTTGTCCCGCCACGCCTTGTTCCTGTAAGTGACCTGCCCTGTAGCTCTACAACCCTAAGCTTCACCATGTGAGCCATCTTGCCCCACCTGGACAGGCCTGTCAGAGGAGGTTTTGTGACGGGCCAAATCGTAGTCCAGCCTAAGGGGCTGGGGGTTTCATGCTGCCACGCCTTGTTCCTGTAAGTGACCTGCCCTGTAACTCTACAACCCTAAGCTTCACCATGTGACGCATCTTGCCCCACCTGGACAGGCCTGTCAGAGGAGGTTTTGTGACGGGCCAAATCGTAGTCCAGCCTAAGGGGCTGGGGGTTTTGTCCCGCCACGCCTTGTTCCTGTAAGTGACCTCCCCTGTAACTCTACAACCCTAACCTTCACCACGTGAGGCATCTTGTGCCAACTGGACAGGCTGGTCAGAGGAGGTTTTGTGACGGGTCAAGTCGTAGTCCAGCCTAAGGGGCTGGGGGTTTTGTCCCGCCACGCCTTGTTCCTGTAAGTGACCTGCCCTGTAGCTCTACAACCCTAAGCTTCACCATGTGAGCCATCTTGCCCCACCTGGTCAGGCCTGTCAGAGGAGGTTTTGTGACGGGCCAAATCGTAGTCCAGCCTAAGGGGCTGGGGGTTTCGTGCCGCCACACCTTGTTCCTGTAAGTGACCTGCCCTGTAACTCTACAACCCTAAGCTTCACCATGTGAGCCATCTTGCCCCACCTGGACAGGCCTGTCAGAGGAGGTTTTGTGACGGGCCAAATTGTAGTCCAGCCTAAGGGGCTGGGGGTTTCATGCTGCCACGCCTTGTTCCTGTAAGTGACCTGCCCTGTAACTCTACAACCCTAAGCTTCACCATGTGAGCCATCTTGCCCCACCTGGACAGGCCTGTCAGAGGAGGTTTTGTGACGGGCCAAATCGTAGTCCAGCCTAAGGGGCTGGGGGTTTTGTCCCGCCACGCCTTGTTCCTGTAAGTGACCTCCCCTGTAACTCTACAACCCTAAGCTTCACCATGTGAGCCATCTTGCCCCACTTGGACAGGCCTGTCAGAGGAGGTTTTGTGACGGGCCAAATTGTAGTCCAGCCTAAGGGGCTGGGGGTTTCATGCTGCCACGCCTTGTTCCTGTAAGTGACCTGCCCTGTAACTCTACAACCCTAAGGTTCACCATGTGAGCCATCTTGCCCCACCTGGACAGGCCTGTCAGAGGAGGTTTTGTGACGGGCCAAATCGTAGTCCAGCCTAAGGGGCTGGGGGTTTCATGCTGCCACGCCTTGTTCCTGTAAGTGACCTGCCCTGTAACTCTACAACCCTAAGCTTCACCATGTGAGCCATCTTGCCCCACTTGGACAG